>NC_135353.1:65883569-65905925 GCF_023851605.1 Tamandua tetradactyla | reverse complement strand
TTCAAGACCTATAACAGAGTAGCTTCCTAAACGTACACCCAAAGCACAAACGACAAAAGAAAAAAAAATAGATGAATGGAACTCTTCATAATCAAGTGCTTGCACACCTCAAAATACTTGTTATAAAAGTAATGAGCAGCCAACTCAATGGAAGAAAAGATATGAAATCACATATCAGACAAAGGTTTGATTTCTTGTATATACAAAGAAATCATACAACTCAACAACAAAAACAACAGCCCAATTATAAAATGGGCTAAAGATATGAATAGGCATTTCTGAACAGCAAATACAGATGGCTCAAAAGCACATGAAGAGATGTTCATTTTCATTGGTTATAAGGAAATGCAGATCAAGACTACAATGAGATACCACCTCAAACCTATAACAATGGCTGCTATTAAACAAACAGAAACTGTAGATTTGGAGAGGATGTGGAAAAATTGGGACACTTATCCACTGTTGGTGGGAATATATAATGGTGCAGCCACTAAGGAAGACTGTGTGGTGGTTCCTTAGGAAACTAAATTTCAACTTGCCCTATGACCCAGCAATAGTACTACTTGGTATATACCCGAAGAGTGGAAAGCAATGACAGAAACAGATTTTTGAAACCAATTGCACATAGCCGCATTATCACAATCACCAAAAGATGAAACAAACCAAATGCCCATCAACAGATGAATGGATGAACAAAATGTGTTATATGCATACGATGGACACTTATGCAGCAGTAAAATGAAATGACATCCTGAAGCACATGACAAGATGCATGAGCCTTTAGACATAGTGCTGAGTAAAATAAGCCAGACACAAAAGGATAGATACTATATGATACCACTTTTATGACCATGGTAAAAGTAAAATCAGAGGCTTATAATACAGAATATAGGGGACTTAGAGATACATAGAAGGAAAATGGGTGAAAGGTTAGCTAATGAGGTTGAACTTCAATGTAAGGGAATAGATAGAAATGAAGGTGGTTCTCTACTGAGTCTATAAGTAATATTACCATATTGAAGATGAATAAGATTGAAAAGGTTGTATAGACCTACGTGTCCCAGTGATTAACACTAGAAATAGAAATTAGTTCTTGCAAGAACTACTTCAAAGGTATGACTCATGCACAAAGAGTGTTTAAGTCCAGGGTACAGGGGGAAAACTGCTATTGCATGCTATGGGCCCTGTTTAAAAGAAGAACATCAGCAGTACCACAGAAACAGCAGAGATAATAATGGGGGCGGCAAGAGTCAAGAGGAGGTTTAGATTTCCTATTTGGTGAGGGTGTGTTTATTGGTTTTCTGTCTCTTGGGAACAATGAAATTATGTATAATTGAGAGTGTTGCTGGACTGTGGACTTTGGGCACTATACATGATCCCTGATGAATGCAGGTGGCTGAAGGATGCACTGACAGAGAAGTAGATTGTCACATGATGGTGTATACTTATGAACGAATGTTCCACCACTACAAAAAAGGAACGAAATCATGAGGCAAGCAACGATGTGAATGAAAACGTGGGATATTTGATGAGTCAAAATAAGCAAGAAACAAAAGAACAACAATGGTATGGGCCCCTTTAGAAAATGCTTACAAGAAAAGGGGCCTAGATTGTAAGCTTTCATAGCACACACATGTAGTCCGGAGTGGTAATTATTATTTCTGGATTACAGGAGGCTGTTTTATATATATATAAATAACCTGATATTTACAGATAAGAATAAGCTGATCAGGTTGGGATTAAGGTAATTCAGAACACAGGAGTAAGAAAACAATGTCTATTTTAGAATTACAAACACTCTTTGAGAGCAAAGGAAGAAAGATTTATTTGGTCTGGAACAAAATTTTTTGTAGCACATAAACCAACTCAACATATCTGTATAGCTCATTTGAACAATTGACACAGGGAGCTCAGAATAAGAAAGAGGTCCATTAATCCTGTATAGCTTAATGTAATACCCGGATACATCCTAGAGTATATTTAGCAGATAATCAAAAACTGGCAAAGTTCCTTGAGTGATGGGAGAAAAAATGTGGAACTATTAAACTTTACCATCAGGAAATCCCCTGATACTATGTCAAACTTTATGAACACCCAAACCAATAGGCCATGCCCTAGATCTTGAGGTTTATTGTTGTGAAACTTTTGTAGGTAGCAGAGAAACTTAGCCTAAATATAGGTATCCCTAAGAGTTACTTCTGGAGGACCTCTTTGTTGCTCATATGCGGCCTCACTCTCTCTAAGCTCAACTTACAAGAAATCATTGGCCTCCCCACTACATGGGACATGACATCCAGGGTGAGTCTCCCTGGTAATATGGGAGATGACTCCCAGGGATGAATCTGGCACTGGTCCTACGGGACCAACAATTCTATCCTGAACAAAAGGGGGTCAAGAAGCGGACCTAATAAATTATCAGTGGCAGAGAGAGTTCAAATAGTTGAGAGGCTACTGTGGAGGTTGATCTTATGCAAGCTTCAGTTAGACGTTGCTACCTATCATAACCTCCAAACCCCAACCAGGACCATTCCACCCAATCCTAAAGAACATCTAAGGAAATATATAAGCTTCCATAAGGGTTCCATGCACTAGTGAAACTTTCCAGAAACCTACAACCTCCAGATGGGTCCCCGGACCAGATGAGTCCTGAATCCTAAAGGGCTCAGCCTCTCCAGAGCATCAGCTAGTTCCATCTCCCTACCCTGTATTATTGACAGCCCCTTCCAACATGAAAAGTTAGAATGCTCATAGCCCAAACACCCCTAAAGAGAAGGATAGAAAGATCAACGGTGATGGTGGAGTTATACGGAGAAGATAGGATTTAACAAATGAATATGATTGCTGAATCATTAAATTGATATATCTTTTAGTCTCCAGTATCTTAGAGCAGTTAAAAGTAAAAACTTAAAATTGTGGAATTGTAACCCATGTCAAACTCTGAAATATGTTCTACAAGTAATTGTGGTGACATGCTTTGAAATGTATTGCTTTCATGTATATATGCTATTTTTCACAAGAAAAAGAAAAAAAATTGATTGTGGTGATAAAAAATTATTTAAGTCTTCTAGCCTCCTATATTCTGTAGGAGCTAGCAGGAAAAATCAGAGAGTATGGTATGGTAGCACGTGACAAACTCTAAGATCTATCTTGTGACTACTTGCTGAAGAGTGCTTGAAAACTATTGCTTTTTTATTTCTTTATTTTTATATATGTTATACCATACAATAAAAATTTTTTAAAAGAGTAAATGAAACAGAAGAAATATCAAATAATGCTAAGTGTTCATATGTAAGCATTTATAGAATGTAACATTCTTTAGGAAGTTTATCTAGAATGTTTATTTGGACAAATTTTCAGCATGGGTTTCTAAAATGATGACTTATGAAGCTTTATGATGTATGTAATGGTAGAGTTAGTCAACTGATATTCTCATGCTTCAAATCTGTATGCATCTTTAAATCATCATAATATATTTCTATGATTATAAAGCAGTAAGTGTTCATATTTGAAAGATTCAGAGAGCACATGACAAAAATTAAAATCACTCATAATCCCACCATTCATTAATCATCCTTAATATTTTCATATATATTGTCCATCATATATGTGTGTCCATCTATCTATACATTGACTTAGCATTTATAAAATGTGACCCTTTCTGTAAAAATAATGCAGTATTCAAAGAAAAACAATTTACATTTTTTCCAATTCTCCAACATGTACTAAATATTCTCTATGGTTGTAAAATCATAAATTAATATATTAAGATCACAAAAGTACTAAAACACAGAAATAACCCTCCAATGGTATGCTAGAACACTCTTAGAAATTCAAATATCAGTCTAATTGAAATGATAATGTTGATATATTTCAATATGACGTTTTCATTACATTTCTGCATTACCAAGAGGCAAAGTTTTAGGATCATTTAAGATGAAAACAAGGAATATTTGCTTCTTAAAGCTATGTACAAATTAATTGGTGTCACCCTCATTGAGTCATGCTCACTTTCTTAATGAACTGATTCTTTAACATTTCTCTAAGATAAGACACAAGACAATCAAAAGAGATTGATTTATGATTGTTCTGATACTGCTCAGTAGTTTCCAAACAGACACACTCAAAATGAACTTTAGAATTATTAAACTACAAAACGCCTTCCTGAGCTAAGTGTGGAAGAAATAGATTATTTTATGCAGGAGGAAAATGAACACTATAAATCAATCTATTATTTTGAAAATTGGCTTGGGTACATGATGTAGTCTTAAACAGAAGTGGCTGTAAGGGATTCCTCAGCCAAGAGTAGACTCCTATTCAGGACAATGTCACAGCCTTGAAGACAGCTTCCTCTCGACTCTGCCAGTGATTTTACTATATGAGGATTGTCTAAAGGTAGCAAGACCTTTTGCTAGTTTATCAGTCTCATTTTGGACATGTTTATGTTAAAGTAATGAATGCTTGGTAAACTGATTTCCATACCTTCTATTTAGAAACCCGGCTCAGTGAGAGCACCTGGATGTCATAGAGGGTCTTCTGGACATGGGGTATTCCCCTTTGTCATATGGTGCAGTGAGCTACTCCAGGACAATATCCTGAATAATGTCCCAGGAGCCTCAAAGTCCATGTCTCTGCCTTGGTGTACTGCGCAGTGTACCATTTGCAGTACACTTGAGTAAAAAGCACTGGTCCTTCACCTAGGGAAGATGTGAACTTATCCTTAATTAATCCTTCAAATCCAGACTGAGTCATTCTCAAGATCTTATTTGATTTCAGAATGAGTGACTGGATGTCTTTCACTCAAGAAAGGCTGATGCCAGAACACCTGGTCAGCTGGAAAGGCACATGGCTGGCATCTGCTGGTCCCTCCCTGGATCCATTTCTTTCAGCCTCTGTTCCTGTGGGGTTCACCAATTTGCCTCTCTGCAGCTGCCTTTCATCTCTTGGCTTCTCTTGGCTCTCTCCAAGTTCTCGCTTGTTTAACATCTCATGGGAAGGCACATGGAAACTTCTACTGGACTCTGCCCATGTCTCTGTCAGCTCTGAAGCAATTGTTTTACAAGCATCTACATCTGTGTCAGCTATGTCATTTCTCAACAACAAGCTCTTGAAAAGATGTACAACATCACTAGCTATTAAGGAAATGCAAATGAAAAACAGAAGGAGGTACCACATTACACCCACTAGAATGGCTATCATTAAAAATAAAAACAAGAAATATTGGAGAGGATGTGGAAATAGGGACACTCTTTCATTGTGGTGAATGAAAAATTGTATCCAATGTGGAAAACCATTTGGGTTTCTCAGAACTTTGGATATACAATTATCATAGGACTGGGAAAACCCATTTCTAGTATATGCCCCAAAGAACTGAATGCAGGTATTTGAACAGATATATGCACAGTGTGGTTCAAGGTGGAATTATTCTCAATTTCCAAAAGAGGAAAGCAAACATAGTGTCCGTCAATAGATGAACAGATTAATAAAATGTGGTATATACATACAATGGAATTTTATTCAGCCATAAAAGGAATGCAATGATGATACATTTTACAACATGGAGGAATCTGGAAGACACAATAGGACAAATATTCTGTGATCTCATTTATAGGAAAGAAATTAGAATACGCAAATTCATAGATTTGGAAACTAAAGTACAGTTTATCAGAGGCCAGGATGGGGACAGAGAGTGAGGAGTGAAACTTGGTGGGTGTAGACTTCTTTTGGGGGTGATGGGAATTTTTTGGTAATAGATCTTATTGATGGTAGCATAACCTCGTGAATTTAATTAGTACCACTAAATTGTATATTTAAAGGTGCTTAAAATGTGAAATTTTGAGTTGTATGTTTGTTATTAGAATATTTTTAAAAACCATAGAGCTGTACAAAATAAACAGTAAATTCTAAGAGACTATGGACTTCAGTCAATAGTATAATTATAAACCATTTATCGACAATTGTAACAAAAGTTCCATTCTAATGCAAATCGTTAATGTTAAGGAAAATTGAACATGTGAGGGGGTATCGGGAACACTATACATTCTGCATGATTTTTCTGTAAGCCTGCAACTTCTCTAATAAAATAATTAATTATAACAAAACCACAATAATCACATTATGGTACTGACATAATGATAGACATATAGATTAATGGACTACAATTGAGACCTCAGAAATACACCCATACATATACAGCCAACTAATTTTTGACCAGGGTCCCAAGTGCGTTAATTGGGAAAAGAGTGTTTTGGTATATTATTGTGGCTACTATTTTCTTTTTAAAACTGAGAATGAGTATTGCTGGCAAGGATGTGGAGAAATGGGAAAATCTGTTTGTTCGTGGTGGCATTTTAAATTGATGCAACCAGTGTGGAAATAAGTTTGTTGGTTTTTCAGAAAGTTGAACATCAAATTACCATATGACCCAGCAATCCCACTTCTTGGTATATACCACAAAGAATTGAGAGCATGGATTTGAACAGATATTTGTATACCAATGTTTTTACCAACATTATTCACAATAACCAAAAGGTGGAAGAAACCCTAGTGTCCATCAACCAATGAATGGGTAAACAAAATATAGTATAGACATACAATGGAATACTATTCAGCCATAAGAAGGAACTAATTGTTGATGCATTCAGTTTAAGTTTGCTAAAATTAACTAAATGCAATATTCCAGAAATGTGTTGGCTTTTAAAATGGAGATTTATTAATTTAGGAACTTACGATTCTCAGCCCATGAAAATGAAGAAATCAAAGCAGCAACAGGCAATGCTTTCTCCTGAACCAGCTACTGGCAATCCTCAGCTTCTCTGTCACATAACCAGGCATATGGCAATGCCTGCTGTCTCTCCCTTCTCTTCCAGGTCTCATTGCTTCCAGCTTCAGTGGATTCCTCTGTTTCCTGTGTGTTCTCTCTAAGTTTCTCTGGCTTTTATTGTGAGGTTCTCTGGGGATATTTTCTGTTTCTTCTCTCTGTCCTTTGTACCTTGTAAAGGATTCAGTTAAAGAATTAAGACCCACCCTGAATGATGTGGGTCACACGTCAACAAGTTAAGATCCTACTCAAAATGGGTCCACACCTACAGGAATTGATTAGCTTTAAAAACATGATCTTTTCTAGGGTACATACAGCTTCAAACCATCACACATACTACTACATTGATGAATCTTGAAGACATCCTGTTGAGTGAAATAAACCAGACACAAAAAGACAAATGTATTATCTCATTTATATGAAATATTAAAAATTCATAGAGACTGATAGTTGGTTCCAAGTTACCAGGAGCCAGGAGGAGAAGGGGAGGAAGGGAGGGGAGCTATTTTTAATAGGTACAGGGATTTTGAGGTGACAGAAAAGTTGAGTAATGGATGCTCTGATGCACAATATTGTGAATGTAATTAATACCATGAATTTTGCATTTGAGCATGGTTAAAATGAAAAAAAAAAAACAGATCTGTATATATATATTACTATAATGTATTTTAAATGTTAAATGAATATTATAAAACTTCTAGAAGATAGCATATGAGAAAATCTAAGTAACTTTGGATTCGGCAATTGCATCTCAGATGCCACCCGAGAGAATGATTCATGAATGCGTAATATTGATGTTTCACTTCATTAAAATGTCAAGCTTCTTCTCTGAGAAAAGCACTGTTAAGAAAATGAAACGACAAGTTCCAGACTGGGAGAAGATATTTGCAGCACCCATATCTTATAAAGAAATTGCATCCAAAGTATTAAAAGAATACTTAGAATTCAACAATGAGAAGAAACAATCCAAATTAAAATGGGCAAAAGAGCTGTATACTTCATCACAGAAGATATACAAATGGCAGTGAAGCATATGAAAACTTGCGCATCATTACATATTACTAGGTTATTTCAAATTAAAATAATAATGGGAGATCAGTACACAACAACTAGAATGGCTGAAATCCAAAATAATGAGAGCACCAAGTGCTGGCAAGGATGTGAAGTTTTCTGCTTTGAGACAGTTGTGTGCCTCAGAAAAGCCATATCCTTTCTCTTAGTCCAATCTTGTGGGGCAGACTTAGTGTTTGGGTAAGATCTTTTGGATTTAGTTGTTTCCAGGGAAATGTGACCCACCCACTTGTGAATTGAACGTTTTGATTAGTTGGGTTCCAGGAGTATTTTCACCCATTCAAGTGCATCTTAATCCAATTACTGGAGTCCTTTAAAGAGGGAATAATTTTGGAAAAAGCTCTGAGCCGCCATAAACAGAGATGTTTGGAGATGTAGAAAGAAAATGCCCTTGGGGAAAGTGTTTGAAACAAGAAGCCAAAGGACCAGAAGACGCCACCATGTGCCTTCCCAGCTGACAGACGTGTTCTAGACAGCATCAGCCACCCCTGAGTCAAGGTATCCTCTCTGGATGCCTTAGTTGACATTGTTATGGACTTAGAACTGTAAACTCGTAATTTAATAAATCCCCTTTATAAAAGCAACCCATTTCTGGTGTACTGCATTCCAGCAGCATTAGCAAACTAAAACATGGAGCAAGAAGAACACATTCATTGCCGATGGGAATGCCATTTGTAAGTTTCTTTCAAAGCTGAACTTAAGGCTTACCACATGATCCAATAATTGTGTTCCTAGGTATTTACCCAAAGCATCTGAAAACTTATGTCCACCCAAAAACCTGCATATGAATGTTAATAGCAATTTTATTTATAACTATTCCAATAGAAGCAACCAATACCCTTCAATAGCTGAGTGGACAAACTGCGCACATCCACATAATGGATATTATTTAGTGATGAAAAGAAATGAGCTATTAAGCCACCAAAAGACAGGGAGGAAAGTTAAATCTAAACTGCAAACTGAAATAGCCAGTTTTAAAAAAGACTATCAATTGTATGACTCCGACTATATGAAATTCTGGAAAAGGTGAAACTATTGAGACTATTAAAAGATCAGTGTTTTCCAAGGGTTCTTGTGGGGTAGGGGATGAATAGGTGGAGCAGGGCACTTTAAGGACACTGAATGCATTCTGTATGATGCTGTAAAGATATATACATAACAGCTTGCATTTGGCAAATCCTACTAACTGTATAATAGAAACAGCTAGTCTAATGTAACTAAAACTTTAATTATAGTGAAGCAACTTTGGTTCATCAAATGTAACAAATGTACATGCTAATGCAAGGGGAAAGTCTGTGTTTGTGTAGGAGTATACGGGAATTCTGTACTTTCCCTATGCAAAAATTTTGTAAACCTAAAACAATTCTAGAAATAAAGTTTATTAAGAAAAAATGGGCTTGGACTCAATATTAAGGGAACTTCTACCTGTGGAAGTGTTAAGATAAAGAGTGCATGACACAATATTAGAAGAGAGGGGAAGGGTTGCTCAACAAATGGTGCTGCATGTTAGCTTTTAAAATGAAAACAACTGATATTTTTATCTCACACCATGTACAAGCATTTACTCCAGGTGGCTTAAGGGGTTGAAAATAAGAGTTGGAAATACAATTTCATACAACCTTCAAACAAGAAAAACATATAGAATAAAATGTGTCTTCTCTTTGGATACTAGTATGTAAGGTTAGAAGGAAAAGAAAGGAAAGGTCAACATTGAAAATGTTTCTAGATGTTGGCAACATAAAAAATGAAAACCTTTTAATTTAGAAGCATTAAGCAATTTGAAGCGCAAATGGCAAAGTAGCAAAACTTGCTTCAGCAAATGTTTAATATCCGAAATACAATCCCATTTAATCCCATTGCCCTATCTCTAAACATTACTAAATGCAGGGCATGCACTCTAACATAATCAGCCTGGAAAGAAATGTTTAAACCCTACATCCCTGAAAAAAAATTTATTCCTCAAAACCAAATTAGAGGGTTCACTATGAAGGCCTGAGATACTAATCAATAACTTCTGCTCAATAATTCAAGAATGGGGGCAAAGTTATTATTGAAATGATAAAACTCTATACCTGTATACCACTAAACAGTATGAGAAGGGCTTTCACACCTATTATCTTATTGGATTCTTAGAGAAAACTTGTGAAGCAGCTAAGGTATAAATTACCCTTACATGACAGATTGAGACCCAGAAATGATAATTGACCAAGGCCATATCAAGGAACGAGTGTTGACACGAAATGTACATCTTAGATTGGACTTCTCTGGTAATTTTGTCAACCCCATGAAGAGTTTGGATTAGAGGTTTTCTACACTCTCTTCAAACTTTAAACCAATGGTTTGCAAGAACACCATGCTCCTTTCTTGAGGTGGGGCTGGGTGCAAAATTAAAACCTTTGAAATTTTTCTGGAGTGATACAAGGATGATTTTCATTTTTCTTAAATATGATATTTTAAGTAATTTTCTGTGCTTTTTAATTTCAAAAATTATTTTCAGACTTACATAACTTTTTCTCAGATAAGTAAAAAATAATTTATGACTCCCTGATTGTAAGAATTATGTTATCTTGGCTAAATGGTTGAATGCACAAAAGTTTTAGACAGCTGATTGGGAAAGCATCCTAGGAATCATGTCCTTTTAATGTTTCCTGTACTCACCTTTAAAAAAATTCTTCTTTGTTAATTCATTGAAGGCGTGAATAGAAGTTGGCAGAATTTATTAAACACCCATTCAGCTCCTGTATTTAACACTTCTTCAATCTTCCATTTTGACTGCATCTATTTCACCTATATATACTCTCTACTGGGTAACTTTAATAAAGTTAAAAAGTCTAAGTTCTTTTCTCTGTCCCAGGGGAAGATTTTTTTAGACACCGAGACATGCACTAGATAAATCTGTACGACTCTCCACAAGCATAAGCCATATTCAGGTGGAAACCGGGAAGCAAATCACATTTCCCATACCCTAGGATGCTGCCATATAGGAAGACTTTCGATTGGCTGACAACGGTAAAATTATGGAGACAAAACTCGCGTGGGCCTAAAACATCGCGTGGGCTCAAAGTAAATGGAAGCAAACCAGGAACTCCTAAGCTCAGGACCGTGGTCATTCATTGGACTAAGGGAATGTCAATCTTAACTTCTCAGCAAATGAGCTGAGAGAAGGTGACGAAGACGTGGGGCCCACTGTTGACTCTTCCTGACCCCGCCCCTATCACCCTCCCGTCAGAATCCTTCCTACCTGGTCTACCGCCATCTCCAGAGCAACGTTGGTGGGTTCTTCTCTTCCCGGAGGCCAGTCTTTCCTATCTTGGGGCTTCCGAGGAACACTCGCAGACCGTTGTCCTTTCTATGCTCGTCTCCTCTGTCACCCCACCCCCACTCCAGCACCCCTGCCTCGAGTCAAGCCTTGATGCTGAACGGCCTCTTCTCATACGCCGCACTTCAGTGGCCAGCATGTTCTCTCTCCTGTCTAATTGCTGCCTGGGTTGAGGGATTGACTGGTGAGTCACACCTACCATGTCTGCCACAGAAGAGCGAGACCCGGATCCTGTTTGCCATGACGGAGCTGGTGGCGGGGTGGGTGGAAACCCTGGGGCTGGCAAGGGTAGCGTGCAGTTTGGGGAAGGGGCAGCCGGAATCGTGCGAGCCGCTGGCCTTCTGGCTTCCCAGGCGATCGCAGAAGCCATTTGGGAAGAAGAGTTTGGGCAGGAGAAGGACCTCTCATTATCCAAGAAGCATAGAGACGTCACGCTAGCAGCAGGAGGGTGAGGCGGAGGAGGAGGAAGAGGAAGAGGAGGAGGAGGAGAGCAAGGAGAAGAAGAGGAGGAGAAGAGAGGTGAGAGGAGAGGAAGAGAGGAGGAGAGCAAGAGGAGGGTGAGGTGGAGGAGGAGAAGAGCAAGAGGACGGTGAGGTGAGGAGGAAGAAGAGGAAGAGGAGAGAGGAGGAGCGCAAGAGGAGGATTATGAAGGCTCGGAGGACAATAATGAAGAAATAGAATACCAGGAGGAAGACAACAAGGAGGAGAAGGAAAAGGAAGAGGAGGAGGATCTGGAGAATGACCAGGAGGTAGATGAAGAGGAGCAAGATGACAATGAGGAGGAAGTGGAGGGCAGTGACAGCCAAGAGGAAGATGTAAATGAGGACACCGAGGTTGTCACAAGGGCCCTCCTTCTGGAACGGCTTTGGTCCCTGTTCCGGGATCTGGTGCGTTCTCTTCTACGCAGTATCTATTATCATGGCCGTATCCATGCCTGGTACTATCAAACTCCCTTGGTGTTAAGGAGCACCCTTAGGGAAATAGAGGACCCTGCAGAGGGACCTGCACCTCAAGAGTCAGGAAATGAGCGAGACAGAGCTGAAGCTCAAGATGGGGAGAATCTGTCAGAACCTGAGGAACCCGAAGAACGGGCTGTATTCCAGGAGGCTGAGGCACCTACAGCAGAATCCAAGGACCTAAAGAGTGAGGCATTGGCTGATATTGTGGAGTTTCAGGATCCAGGGACCTATACCTATAAGGGGACCAATGCTGGCGAGTGGAGGCAAGGTTCCTATGCTCTTAGAGCCTCTGTTGGCATAGCCAGTTCACATACAGGTCATACTCAGCGCTTGCCTCAAATGGTTCAGCAGAGGGTCAAAGCTCTCAGAAAACTTCAGGCCCAGTATGCACAAGTGGAAGCCCAATTCTATAAAGACCTTTATAATCTTGAGAAAAAGTATGCTGCACTCTACCAACCTCTGTTTGATAAGAGAGCTTATATTATCAATGCAATATATGAGCCCACTGAAGATGAATGTTGCTGCCAAGTAGGTGTTCAGGAAGGAGCTTGGGAGGAAATTGAAAGAGAGCCTGAAGGAAAAGCACAAACAAAAGGCATACCTCATTTTTGGTTAACAGCTTTTAAAAATGTAGCTATTCTTGGTAAATTGATCCAAGAAAATGATGAACTGATACTGGAGCACTTAAAAGATGTGAAAATAAAATATTCAGGAATTGAAGAACCATTGCGCTTCACCCTAGAATTTGTCTTTGAGGCAAATGAATTCTTTTTCAATGAGGTTTTGACCAAAACATACCAAATTCAATCAGATCCAGATGATTCTGATCTCTTCTTCTCCCGTGGGCCAGAAATAGTCAGTAGCACAGGGTGTGAGATTTACTGGAAGGAAGGGGGAAATGTCTCCGTGAAAGCTATCAAACCACGTCACTGTGAGAACAACAAAAGTGTTGTGTCAACGAGTAGAAATGTGCCAAGCTATTCCTTTTTTAACTACTTCTATCCTTCTGCGTCTCCTGAGGGTAGAGTAATGGACACTGCTACTGATTTTAAATTGGGATACTTTTTCCGTGAACTTCTGGTCCCAAAGGCTGTCTTATTCTTCACTAAAGAAGCAAGTAAATATGAACATGAAAATCCTGATGAAGATGACCAAGAGGCTAAAAGTGAGGAGGAGAAAGAAAAGGACAAAGCTGAAGAACCAGAAGGCCCTGAAAAGGATGTGGACCCAGGAGAGGGCAGCTCCAGAGAATCTAGGTATGTGTGTATCGCCTTTAGTATCACCTGATCATTACTGAACTGCTAAATATTTTTAAAGTTTTTCTAACTAAACACATTTTAATGTTAATTGTAAAAACCAGTTTACTGTTCATGCATTTGTATATTAAATAACAAGGAAGGCAGCATGTTCTGAAATATATTTCATTCACAGCTACAGCATCCTTGAGCTTTAGCCACAGGACTATTTCTGGTGAGAAAATGATCAGTACAGGTAGCTAAGCCCAATATTTGTAGAGAAAGTAATCACCAGAAGAAGCTGCTCAAGTGACTGGGCTTCATGCCTTGACTGCAGGGATAGTCTGTGCTACTAACTAGGAGACAGTGCCTTTGAGGATGTAATTACTTACAACGTTGTAAAAAGTTAAGAATTTCAAGTAGGGGCATATTTAATGATTGATACCTAACTATTCATTCAGTTGTAAATTTTTGTGTTTCATATGTCAGCCAAAAGAAAGGAAAAGTACTCATTGTGAGATTATTTATTATGGAATTGGTAATTAAGTTCTAATATGTCTCATCTTTCCTTTTCATTCTCTCATTATTTTCTTTCTCATTTTACAAATATGGAAACTAAGCATCTGGAAGCTGAAGAGAGTATGGTTTATAGAAAGCACACAGGCTTTGCACACAGGCTTTTGAGGTGGAAAAACCTATTTAAACCCCAGAATGGTCTCTGAAAAAAAGTTATCAATTTGGTATTTGGCAAGAGGGAGGCAAGGTGGGTGTGATCAGGTGGTTGAAGCCATTGGATGATGTTAGAGCACCATTATACCCAGGGTTCTGGATTAAAAGAGGGAAAGGCAATGTTTCTCCTGTTGGGACAACAGACATAGGATTGATTATTTTTTTCGATATAGGAAGCCACTGGTGCATGTTAGGGATGTACAATGATTAACTTTCTCTTATTTCATCCTGCAGTTGGAAAGCATAGAAAGACATGCATGGAGAAAGAAACAATGAATTTTTTCTTCATAGATTTGTGATGTTCTGGTTTTCAGCAGCTTACGGAAATTTTATCAACCCTGGTTTTGTTCCAAATTTCATCACCCAAAAAGGGATATTTGCTGACATCTGACTTACTCTTGTGTTTTTCAGATATATTTGACAGCATTTGTTCATGTTAAAATAAAAGTTCACTTGAAATGAATAAGCTGCAGAATTTTTTTTAGATAAGTATCACTGACTCATATCTGTCTGTCTTTCAATTTTGTTTTCGACCCCTTTACCATCGTGAAAGGAATCACTTTCAGTCATTTGGTAAGCCTGGATAAATTCTTTTATTGCAACCCTAAACAAATTAAAATATCAAGTTATAAACATTTCTGTAAAGAGAGAAATGGAGATTTTTGCCTCTACTGCATGTTATTGAATCTAATGGATGACCCGGCTTGCATGGAGGCTAGCTGGTGCCACTGGGTTGCTATAGACCAGCAAAATACGCATCACCAAGGAACAGGTTAGAGATACATAGTGCAGATATATTGAGTCAGAAATTCTGGAGACAGACCACAAGCAAGCATGATTTTACAAGTTCTCTGGGTGATTCTGAAGCACACTGAAGTTTGAGGATCTCTGGTTTAGAGCAGTGGGGGGGAAACGTTGAGCTTAACCTATGAAAGGGCCAACCTTAATTCACTAATATGAGACTGTTACAGGTAAACTGAACTGGACAGTAAGAGCTGGACTGGGAAAAGACCAAAATTCCCCGGGGCCTGTGACACAGAAAAAGACCAATCAGAGGGGCAAAGATTTGAGTGGTGGCAATGGAAAAATGAATACGGGAAAAGCTAGTTCCAAAAAGATACAAACATTATGATATCAGGTATATGAAACTTAAACACATTGAAAACACGCTATTGATAATGGATACATATATATGTATTACAGGAAATGCATATGATCACTGCATATATATGTAACACGAGCAGGAAGTCATGTAGGAGAATGATAAATACCCTATTTAGGATAGTGGTTATATCATGTGGAAATAGGATAATTCAATTTGAGAGGGTTAGCCTATTAAGTTCCTAGGGCTGTCATTACTAATTACCACAAACTGGGTAATTTTAAAGCACCATAAATTTATTCTCTCACAATTTTGGAAGGCACATGTCCAAAATCAAATGTCAGCAAGGCCATACTTCCTCCATTGCCTACTTCCATGCCTCCACCAGCTTCTGGGATCTCCTGGAGTTTCTTGACTTGTCGCAGCATAACTTCAATCTCTGCCTGTTTTTTTTGTCCTATGCATGTCTATTTTATTACTCCTCTACCCATATACTGGATAAAGGAACTGTCTGTCACAACAATTTTAAAATCACACAGTCACACGATAAAAGCTATATAGTTATACACTCATTGTCAGAGATCAAGGCTACTGGATACAGTTATACAATTTCAGATATTTCTTTCTGGTTATTCCAATACACTACAAACTCAAAAGAAACATCCACATAAGATTCGTTTGTCATAAATCATTTGCTAAGTCCTAATTTTTCAGTTACACCTCCTCCATCTCATTTGATCATGCTCCTCAATCTTCAGGGATATCTGCATAATGACCATTTTAACTTCTTTGAGCTGAAAAGCCATGTTTTAATCATGAACCAATCTTGTGGGGACAGCTTTTTCTTTTAATCCTAATCCAACGTTTTAGGGTGAAAACCTTTGATGAAATTATCTCCACAGATAGGTGACATGCCCAATTGTGGGTGTGGTATTTTGATTAGATGGAAATGGGGTTCCATCCATTCAGAGTGGGTTTTGATTAGTTTAATGGAGAACTTTAGAAGGGGGAACATTTTGAGAAAGCTCAGAGCTGACATAGATGCTGATGCTTGGAGTACAGAGCTGATGTAGACATTTGGAGATCGAGACAAAAATAGCCTGGCTGTTAAAAGCAAGGACTCACAGAAATAGCCAGAACATGAAGAGAAGAAATGTCTAGCCCCAGCACATGCTAAGCTGCTGAGCTAAGACATGAAACACAGAGTTTCGACTCACAGAAGCTAAGTGAATGTCCACAGATGCGTAGAGAGGAAACCACTGTCATCAGAAGCTGGAAGCAATGAAACCAAGAACAAGGACCAGCAAATGTCCATCATATGCCTTCCCAAATCATCCTTCCTTGAGCCAAGGTATCTTTCTCTGGATATCTTAGGACATATTTATGGCCTTATAACTGTAAACTTGTAACTTATTAAATTCCCCTTTTAAAAGCCATCCATTTCTGGTATATTGCATTCTGGCAGCTTAAACTAATACAGAAGGTGATGTAATATTTTATTTAATGGTGCATTAGTTGATTTAAACATTTCAGATATTGGAGCGGAGTACACACTGAGCTTCAAGTCAATTTTAAAACATGAAATTGGGTGGTGGTTGCATGAATGTGGTATTCTGTATTACTACAGGTCTGAAATATTTCATAATAAAACCTGAACATTTTTAATTAGGAAAAAAGCCAAAATTGGCCTAAAATCTGGAAGCTGATTAAGGAAAAAAAAGTGAAGTTGTAGTTGACCAGAGTAGAGGATTAGAAAAGAGAAGTCCCAGGGGTTTGAGAATTGAAGACATGGTTTCTACTTTCAGTTAAGGATGTCTAGGTGATCTCTAGTGAGCATTACCTTCTTTTCTCATAGTCTATGGTATCACACCGTATTTTAACTTAAATGCCATTATTTGTTTATGTCTGTCTCCCTCATCCCATAGAGGAAAGCTTTTGAGTTACTCAAACATTCAAATGTCTTCTTTAATCTATCCTAAGTACTTAGCACCATTTCTCAATTATAGGTGCTTGATAAATATCTGATAAAATGAAATTTACTTAAATCATCCACAAGCGGTTTAATTTGTCATCAGTGTTGACGTTTAAAACTGAAATATCAAAGAAAGTGGGGCAAGATGGCAGTGTAGCGAGGTGTGGAATTTAATTTTCCTCTAGGGCAGCTAGTAAACAGCCAGAAATAGTCTGGAAGAACTGCTTGGGCTTCCATGACAGGACACACATCATACACCAGTCTGGAACAGGTGGAATGGCCAAGATCACAGCGCAGAACTGTAAATCTTCCAAGGTGTGGAGGCTGGCACCCCTCCCCCACTGGCATGGCAGGGAGACTTAGTGGGAAACAGAAGCTTTCTCTACTAGGATTAAGGAAGGTAACTCCACCAAGCTCCAATTGTGGAATTAATGAACAAATCTGGACTGCTGAATAGAGGCTAAAGGGCATGTTCTAGTTTGCTAGTTGCTGGACTGCAATATACCAGGGATAGACTGGCCTCTTAAAAGGGGCAATTTAGTAAGTTGCTAGTTTATAGTTCTAAGGCTGAGAAAATGTCCCAATTAAAACAAGTCTATAGAAAAGTCCAATCAAAGGCATCCAGGGAAAGATACCTTGGTTCGAGAAGGCTGATGAAGTTCAGGGTCTCTCTCTTTCAGGTGAGAAGTCACATGGTGAGCACAGTCACGGTTTCTCTCTCAGCTGGAAGGGCACGTGGCAAGCACGGTGTCATCTACTAGCTTTCTCTCCTCACTTCCTGTTTCATGAAGCTCCCCAGAAGGCATTTTTCTTTCTTATCTCCAAAGCGCTGGCTAGTGGACTCTCTGCTTCATGGTGCTGCAGTATTCTCTGCTCTCTCTGAATCTCTCACTCTCCAAAATGTTTCCTCTTTTATAGGACTTCACAAACTAATTAAGACCCACCCAAATGGGTGGAGACATGCCTCTACCTAATCCAGCTGAATAACCACTATTGATTAAATCACATCTCCAGGGAGATGACCTAATTACAGTTGCAAACATCCAATGCTATATAGGAATTAGAAGTGGCTGCCTTCACAAAATGGGATTAGGATTAAAATATGGTTTTTCTAGGGTACATACATCATTTCAAACTAGCACAGGACAGATAAACCAGGAGCAAGAGTAGAAGGAATAGTTTCTTCCTGGCAGACAGGATGCAAGACTGAAGGGGAAAAAAATGGAGGCTTTTGAGTTGGATGAGCTCAGAATACTGGAAGAGGGCTAGGCACCAAAAAAAGAGGTATGTAGAGCCAAGTATTGGCTCTGGCTCTTGATTGGCAAACCCAGGATGCTTGAGCCTGCTCTGAAAAGGACTTTTTTTTCTCTCCATTTTTTTTGTTTGCTTGTTTCGTTTTTACTTTTTAACAGTCTGTTAGGTAGAGCTATGGGCATTCTCAGGCTTTAGCACTACCCCAAGCGAGGGAAGAATTATGGTACGTTCCAGAGACAAAGTAAACAGTCAGGTGTAGGTGATTAATTCCTAAAAGGCCTATATTTAAGCAGCCTGTACTGGGAGCAAGGGAAATCAGCTCAGCAAAGCTCCAAATGTGGATTTAAATAACAACTTTGAACAGGTGGACACAAACTGAAGGTAAACCCAGAGCAAGCAAGAAAGAAACCGTGAGGTCTCTCTTGGCAGAGAGGAGGTGGGGCTGATGTATGTAAAAACATAA
Organism: Tamandua tetradactyla; assembly: GCF_023851605.1. NCBI lineage: Eukaryota > Metazoa > Chordata > Mammalia > Pilosa > Myrmecophagidae > Tamandua > Tamandua tetradactyla. Next base: position 65,887,004 of record NC_135353.1, on the reverse strand, counting down.
AATGAAATAAAATAAAAAGAATAAAGATGGAGGCATTTGGAGTCAGCTGAGATCAGAGCACTGGAAAGCGGCTATGCTTCAAGAACGGGGGTACATATACCTGGGTACCATCTCCGGCTCTTGACTTATGAACCTTGGAAGCTGGGGACAGCTCTGAAAAGAGATTTATGTTTTTTTTTCTATTTTGAAACTAATATAAGTACCTCATTAAAGAAAGCCTCAGGCATTTTCAATTGTCAGCAGGACACAGGCAAGGACAGAGTTAAGATAGGTCTGAGAGACAAAGTAACCAGTCAAGTGGGGGACATAATTCCCTAAAGGATGTATCTTCCCTAAGAAAAGGAGGGCAGGGTCCATTTCAAGTGAGGCCCTCCTTCAAAGAATTCAGACCCCAGGTGCTGGAAAATAGAAACAGCTTAAAATTGCCCTTTTACCTCAGCCTCTGTCTCAATCACTCCCCTGACAGGATCAAAGTATGCTGATAATTAAAGACACCCCATCATTTGCAATGGTGGGGAGCTGTAGGCCAAGTGCCACATGCTGGGCAGGATAGGAAAAGCACAGAGTCTAGAGGCTCCATATGAAAGTCTGCTAACCTGCTGTGTATTACTGTCAGGGAAACTTGATACTGATTACAGCCTCCTCATGAGGCCTGGGCCTGTCTGGTCTGGGAAAATCTGATTGGGGTAGGTCATGTTTGAGGACGCCTTCGAAAAATAGAAGTTTCATATACGGAGGGCAAGAAACAGAAAATCAAGAGCTGAAAAATTCTGATTAGTTAAACAGAAGCTATGCTAGAGGTCTAGAATAAGTTGAACCGAATGACAAAGAATGTACAGAAAACAAAGCCAACCAACAAGAAAACCTTGGGTAAAAGAGGGAAAATGACTTCCAGAATAAACTAATCCAGGAAATTAGATGCCTAGGCACCAGCAATAATTCATGAGTCATATTAGGAAAAATGAAGATATGGCCAGGTCAAAGGAACAGATTAAATTTTCAATCAAGATCCAGGAGTTGAAACAACTAACTGAAGTATTGTTGTCATTGTTTCTCCTTTTCATTTTATTTTATTTTTTATTCTTCATTTTTTTTCTCTTCCTCTTTCTTTGCAGAAGAAATAGAAATGTCCTCATACAGATTGTGGTGGTAAATGTGTAACTATGTGATTATCCTGGGAACCATTGATTGCTTACTTAGGTTGGATTTATTGTGTTTGAATAAATTTATAAAATATAAACAGAAATACACAAGTGCTGGAGAAAATATGGAGAGACAGAGGTGCTCTAACCTATTCACTGTTGATAGAGAAGTAGAGTGATGCAACCCCACTGGAGGGCAGAGTGTTGTTTCCACAGGAAGCTAAATATAGAGTTGCCATATGATCCTGCAACCCAATTATTAGGTATAATAATTTGAAAACTAGCAAGGACATGAATGGATATTTGCACACTGGTGTTTACAGCAGCAGTATTCACAATTTGCAGTGGTTCGAGATGGGCTAAGGGTACATCAACTAATGAACAGAAAGGCAAACTGTGATGTATACATACAATGGAATATCAAGCAGCTGCAAGAAGGAATGAATTTGTGAGGCATACAACTAGGTGAATGGAACTTGAGGATAGGATGTTCAGTGAAATAAGCCAGAAATGAAAAGACAAACATAATGCCCCACTAATAGGGACTAAATATAATGTGCAAACTCTGAGAACTGAATCTGAGAAAATAGGCTATAAGGGGAAGGCTTATTTTAAAGATTCCTAGACTCTAAGCTCTTACAGCAGTCATATCTATACTGAGATGTAATGGTTATTTCTAAATACTGAGATGTGAGCTTTTTTGTATAACCCGATCATTCCCTGGAATTGGGTATCTATGTAACACCTGAAACTCAGAGCTCGAGTTCTGCAGGTATGAAAGTCAGCATGACCTGATACAGCAACTCTTTAAAAAGCTTAAAAAGAGATCAAACTTCAATGAGAGCTATGAATGAAGCAGATCTGGTTAGGAGTAGAATAAATCAGAATACAGGGCAAAATATATTGATTGTGTTCTAAAACTTCAACTTCTGTTTGAGACCATAGCAAGAGATATTTATTTGGTGCAAAATTTATATTTTCTTCAGCAGACTAATTTAACCTATATGGTTAGTTTATTCAAACATCACAATTATATGGAATCTTGAATAGGGAGTGAGATCGTGTTTGGACAACCTAGTGTGATGCCCCAATATATCACAGATAATTTGGGCAGAGGATAAAAAAAAAAAAAAAGAGTATTTTCAAAGCCCCTTTAAGGGACTGAGGAAAATGTATAAATATTAAACTTCCCCACCCGGGGAATTCCTGATAGTCTCAGAATCATTGGGGACTACCAATTTAAAGGGCTGAGCTCTCAATCTCGGAGCTTGACCTTATAAAACTTATTTCTGCAGAGGAGAAGCTAAGCCTACATATAATTATGCCTAAGAGTTAACCCCAGGAAACCTCTTTTTTTGGTCAGATGTGGCCTCTCTCTCTAAGCCAACTTGGCAGGTGAGCTCACTTGCCTAACCCCCTACATGGGACATGACTCCCAGTTGTGTAAGTCTTCCTGGAAACACAAGACATGGCTCCTAGGAATGAGCCTGCACCTGGCATTGTGGGATTGAGAAAGCATTCTTGACCAAAAGGGGGAAGAGAAAATAAACAAAATAAAGTTTCAGTGACTGAGAGGCTTCAAATAGAGTTGAGAGGTTATTTGGGAGCTTATTCTTTTGCATTACACATATATCCCTTTACAGTTTTTAGTGTAGAATAGCTCAAAGGAAATACCTGAAAATTTTGAACTGTAATCCAGTGGCCTTTGTTCTTGAACACAATTGTATAACTATATAGTTTTTACAGTGTAGCTGTATGATTGTGAAAACCTTGTGACTGATGCTTCCTTTATCCAGTGTATGGACAGATGAGTAAAACCAAAAGGACAAAATAAATACATAATGGGCATATAAGGGGTAAGGGGTATTTGGAGTGTTGCTTTTTATTTTTATTTTTTTCTTATTTTTTTAGAGTAGTGAACATGTTCAAAAATTTATTGTGGTCATGAATGCACAACTATATGATAAAACTGTGAACCAATGATTATATACTTTGTACGATTATATGGTATGTGAATATATCTCAATAAAATTTCATTTAAAGAAAAAGAGAATGTGGGAAGATCTTAGAAAATGTTCAATAGTTCACAATATTTTCCTCCTGTGTTATGAACTAGGTGGGCCTCTACTCTGTTTATTTATGACGTGTGTATTAAATTTTCAGCACCTGTTTTTTTTAATTGTTAGATAATAACAAATGGTATTCATGGCTAGAACCTTAAGTTCAGCCAGAAAGTTCAGGGCCTTTTGTTAACATTATTTAGACTGAAAGGACAACCTAAGTAAATGCTATA